>NW_027331996.1:350000-361013 GCF_048418815.1 Hemitrygon akajei | reverse complement strand
ATTCGGGAATGCACACAGACTGGGGTGCCTTTGTATTTAGGGGTGTGATGAATCTCAACATTGTTTCATTATAGATACTTTAATAACAAATACACTTTGAACTGTGTTCCTGCTATTTGATTTAAGGTGAAGGCAGATTTTTTGTGGTTTGTTTGAAGTGATTCTTGCTCTGGGATAATCTAATGAGCATGTGGAGTTGTCAGCAGGTCTGGGGTGCGCACGGAACTGGGCATGTTGGTGGATTTGGGAGTGTCGGCAGGTTTGGGGTGCGCACGGATCTGGGTATGTAGGTGGATTTGGGAGTGTCGGCAGGTTTGGGGTGCGCACGGATCTGGGTATGTGGGTGGATTTGGGGAGTGTCGGCAGGTTTGGGGGGTGCGCACGGATCTGGGTATGTAGGTGGATTTGGGAGTGTCGGCAGGTTTGGGGTGCGCACGGATCTGGGTATGTGGGTGGATTTGGGAGTGTCGGCAGGTTTGGGGTGCGCACGGATTTGGGGTGCACACTGATTTGGGAGTGGACACTGAGTTGTGTTTGCCTGCGGCTTTGCGGGTGTGCACAGTTTTTGGGAGAACACACAGATTTACAGATGAGCGCAGATTTGGGAATCCCGGTGGATTCGGAGGTTTTCGGATCTCAAGGTTGTTTCATTGATACAAACTTTAATAATAAATGCAACCAGAACCTTGACCTCAGTTCTTGCTATTTTTTTAGGGTGGAGGCAGATATTTTGAGACTAGTTTGAAATGATCCCTTCTCTTAGATAACGTAACTTGCATTGTGGGAGCGTCAAACAGGTTTGGGATGGCGCACATATCTGGGTATCTCAGTAGATTTGGGGGTGTCTACTGTTTCGGCTGTGGTCACGGATTTGGGAGTGCACACAGATTTGAGGAATGCGCAGACTTAGGGATGTTTTGGTGTATATGGGGGTACACAGCGATTTGTGGATGTGAGCAGATATCGGGGTTTGTCAGCGAATATGAGGATCCGTGGATTTGGGACACCCACTGCTGAAGGGATAAAGATGGGTTTGGTGAGGTGCGAAGATTTAATAGGATGTAAATGAATTATACGAGGAACACATGTGGACATGTGTTAGCAATTTAAACTTTGTTCTTGCTATTTTTAAGGTGGAAGCAGCTATTTTGTAAAGTGGTTGAAGTGAATCCTGCTCGGTGAGAGTGTAATGTGTAGGTGTGCGCACGGATTTGTGTTCCGAATGGATTTGCGGATGTCCGCATATTTCAGGAGCTGTCGCTGAATCTCGGGGTGCGTATGGATTTGGTGGTAAATGTTGCTTTGCGGATGTGCACAGATTTAGGGGTATGTCAGACATTATGTGCGTGCACTGGAATTTTCGGTGTCTGTTGCTTTTGGGGTGCACGCAGCTTTTGAGGGTTGAATGAGGTTTTGCCAGTGAGCACAGACTTGTGGATGCACACTGATTTGCACAGAGTTGGGGGTTTTGGCGGATTCGGAGGTGGGAACTGGCTTGGGGGAGCCGAGGATTTGGAGGTCTGTCAGAACTCAAGATTGTTCCGTTTTTAATGCAATAACAATTAATTCAATATGTACTTTGACTTCTGTTCTGTTTTTTTTTTAATGGAGATAGCTATTTTATGAAACTGTTTGAAATTATCCTTACTCCGGGATAATCTAATTTGCGTGTGCGGGTGTCTGCTTAAATGGAGTTGTGACGAGTCTCGAGGTTGATTTATTTCTGACAGAGAAATTGAAATTTTGAAAGTTTGAAAAGTGACCTCTGTTCTTGCTTGGTTACGGTTCAGACAGCCATTTTGTGAAGCGTTTGAAATGAGTGTTCGAGAACATCTGCATTGCGGAGACAGATGGGGAGGTGGGAAGGGACTGAACCAAGGAGGATAAACTGAATTGGAGGTGTACGGGCACGTGTATAGTCAGGCAGGGACAAGCAGAGACACAGGCACAGAAACACACTGACACACACTAACACTTATAGACAGACAGACAGACAGACACACACACACACACACACTCATAAGACGCACACGCACGCACACACACACACACACACTCACACACACACACACACACACACACACACAACACACAGATACACTCAAAACTGCACTTTCTTATCCGCCTCTCCAGCTCTCCAGCCGTGTCCTTTGAACATACGGCGGTGACATGATTAAAAACAGACCCTTCCCCCCCCACTAGACTGCTCAATTTTATGGCATGTGTTCGGTTAGGGGATGGGTCCTGGATGAGCATCCAAATGATCTGCGTTTGACTAAGTCACTGAAGCAGTTTGAGGATTTAGTGGATATGAAATTGTGTTTATTCATCAATACAAACAGACATTTCTTCGAGGCCTCTCAGTAAGGTCCCACAAACACAAACTACATCAGGAGTTTATAATCTGGAGGAGATTGGTAACAGTAGGTGATTCAGTAGAATTTCAGAAGCACAATTACATAATTTACTTCAATATTCTGTGTCAGACAAATGGTTCATTTGAAGTACATATTTCCAGTGGAAGCACATTTAATTTATGAGACACCTCGGACGGTTCAGTCACCTTTTTTGTACAAACTAACTCCCACACATGATCTAAATATTATTCATTAATGTAATCACAATCTGTCATCGCAGGATTTTACCTGTCTGACGTAATTGGTTTGTAAATAATTTAAAAACTTTATTTTTAAATCTGGTGAATTCTGTCCCAGTGGAATTGCTAAACGGCCTTTAAAAACCCCAGGCATGTGGTGCCTGAACATTTCATTCCGAGAGATCGCCTGTCGCACCAAAGAGAATAATCACTGGCCAGAGAAAATGTCTGCAGTGTACGATAGATACAGGAGTGTGGAGAAAATATTGTACATCTTCATTGCCGCCATTGGAGTTCCAGGTGAGTGAGCAGAGCATTTCACGTTCGTTATTTCTGGGTTTTCTGAGCCTGTTTAAGATAATGTTAAAGCTTACAAACCTGCTCATCACTGCACAAATATCCATCAGAGGTATTGATCCAGTCAATTTCACATTCTGAATTTTCATATTTAATAACAAGTGGAACTAAATCTATGTTTCTCCTCTAACTCACGGGATCGAATAGAACGCTGTTCTTGCCTTGAATGACATCTTGTCCAGAGATGTCCCAGTGCTGGGGCCAGGGATCTCTCCGGGAAATGTGACTGGGAAATGTTTGCATTCTGAAGTACACTTTTCCTAAGTTATTTGATCAGAGGGGGAAACCCTAGTCCTGCGCTTCACGTCTCCCTGTGGAGTCTGTCACAGTCTGATCCCACTGTCTGTTGGTCAATAATTGTGTCTGATCACCTGAACCAGAGTTTCACGGATCTACTGCCGTGTGTTATCGAATTAAACTGCGCTGCAGAATTAATCCATTAACGGAGCAACTCAGCCACAGGTCACTAAGTTGTTCCTTCTTTCCCTCTGAAACCCGTCATTAATCGGGGCAGCTGTTCGTCTTGAAGGAGGGTCTCGATCCGAAAAGAAAGATAATTCAATTCCATGGATGCTGTCTGACCTGCTGAGTTCCTCCAGTTTTGTGTGCGTTTCACCTCTCTGTATCCCTTCTCGGCCTCATCAGATGCTGATTTTCCAGAGTCCTGGTCAGTCACAGTTAATTCAGTGAAACCGGCCCCATCAGCGACTGGAATGGCGATCAGCACCGATCGTTGTTGTTCATGCAGATCGTTTTTACCGCCAACGATTCCCCACACATCGTCTTATCTCCACACTGAAGTAGACAGGTCAAGACAGTGCGACCCATTTCTGCTGTTAGATTAGCAGCCGTTTACAGACTCTAGCACTCCCGAGTTTTACCTAAAGCCCGATCCCATGTCAATTCCCGGACAATGTTTTCAGTAATGTCCAGTGTCTGTTCTCTCTCTCCAGTGAATTTACTGGCGATTGTGATCCTGTCCCGGAGAAAGTGCGGCCTCTCTACCTGCACCACTCGCTACCTGGTGGCCATGGCAGCGGCGGATCTACTGACCATTGTCACCGAGGTCATTTTGGTTCGAATAAGATTCTATTACTTCCCGTGGATTTTTCTGAGCATCACCCCTGTGTGCAGTGTTATCGATGTACTGAGTAACACAGCTACACGATGTTCTGTCTGGTTCACCGTTACTTTTACCTTTGATCGGTTTGTCGCCATTTGCTGCCAGAAACTGAAAACAAGATATTGCACCGGGAAAACTGCGGCTGTGGTTCTAACAGCAACCGGCATACTGACCTGTCTGAGAAACGTTCCTCGATACTTCACGCGGGAACCCGCAATAATGATCGATAATGTACCGTGGTTCTGCATTATCATGGACAATTATTTCATTGAACCCGGATGGGTAGTGTATGACTGGCTCGATACGGTTTTAACTCCGTTCCTCCCTTTCGCTGTGATCCTGCTGCTCAACGCTCTGACAGTCAGGCACATTTTAGTGGCCAATCGAGTCCGTAAGGGGCTGAAGGGTCAGAACAAGGGAGAGAACCGCAGTGACCCGGAGATGGAGAGCAGGAGGAGGTCTGTGGTTTTACTCTTCACCATCTCCGGCAGCTTCATCCTCCTGTGCATGACAATGGTTGTAAATTTCATATATTATCAGGTCACGGGAACAGGACTCGATTTCAATGCTTCTGAATGGATCTTTCACTACCTCGGGTATTTCTTGATGAATTGCAGCTGCTGCACGAACACAGTTATTTACGCGGTGACTCAGTCGAAATTCAGGGAGCAGGCCATCAGCGCGGTGAAATATCCCGTCACTTCGATGTTTCAGTTGTTTAACGGCGCCGCATCCTGAGTAGTCGCCAGAGGCGGCGGCAGAGTCTCCAGTCCGGGCTCCAGCTCCTCAGATTCACCACCTGATCTCCCAGGTGTTATTCCCGGGCGGATTGTCCCATCGACCGGCAGTCCGGGACGTTAAGATAGTGAGTGTGGGGGGAGGGGCAACGCACAGTCCAAGAGAGTCAGAACCTCATTCTTCCCGCCAGATGCCAGACAAAGAACTACTCCGGAATGCCGTCCGCACATTCGTCTGCGGATATGTCCATCTATTCCCATTCCGCTCACCAACTTCACTGTCAGACATTCCCACAAGACCGCGCGGGACGAGTCTGTTGCTCATTTAATAACCCAATGTGAATCACACCAGTCTCCACCATCTCGTTTAATGATTGGCAAAATTAAGGCACTACAACTTAAAGGCGCATTCCCGTTATCAACTGGACTGGACTGGGGTGTAGAGAACTGGGAAATAATAGAGAACTGCTTCTGTCTTCTAATGAAAGCTAAATTACCCCCAACAAATCCTATCGATTATACGTAATGAAACACAATACTACTAATTAAATTAAAGTCACACCCATGACTTAAGAAAGCAGTTAAATGAAATCAACTAAGGCCCCCAAAATTGCAATAAAGCCTGTATGATTTCTTTCCTGATATGCTTCACCCTGAAATGGCCTGTGTTCATAATGAAAAAGTCTACACAATCCAGAAATATGCTTTGGAACATGACAAAAGGAATAATTAAGCTTAGTAAGTCATGGCGATATACTTCCTTCGCTTCTTGCTTCTCCCATAAACCCAGCACTTTCATGTTCCCATTCTAGTTCATGTCACTATAATTCCGTCCGTTCTTGTTTTACCCCTTTCTCCTCATACACCCAACACGTTTATGTATTCTGTAAAGGTGTACCCATTTTCCCATCAGTCTTTCCATAAGCTCCTAATTCCCAACATACATAACTCTGAACTTCTGAATTGTTAAGTGAAGTGTCTTTATCCACAGTTAAACTTTTGTAACTCACAGTCAACCCACTCGTTCCCCTCAATACACCTGTGTTCAGGGATCTATAAGACAAAAATATATAAACAAGTACTTGAATATGAATTAATGCCTGGTGAGTTTAAGTTTACCAGTCACAGACGTGTTAAACGTTTTGAAGGCCTCTGGATAATACACGTTCTTTAACCTGTTGAACTGCAACTGCCTCTGTTTTCATTAGGCAACATTTTCACATTTTCACTTCTCCCTATGACTGACGTTCACATTAACTAATCTTCTCAATTGACCGATAGGCATCTCAGCCAGTGACAGCAGGGGACAGCGGTCCGTCTGAGCTACGATAGGCCGGGTGGAAATCTGCCCCATGCTCAGCCCCTCTTCTGCTCCATCGACGTTGCAGAGTTCAGAGAGTAGCTGCTGTCGGAGTCTCCGTCCTCGGCATTCACAAAGACGAGCGTGGTTCCCCTTCAACGCCTCGGTGGGTCTATTCCAGCGATGTTTGTGGTGGCGGAATAAAAGAGTTTTGTTAGTTGTTTCTTTTTTACACAACATTAGTGTGGAGAAAAGTTAAAAAATACACTAAATTTAAAAATACATAAATAGAGGAAGAATGGATTCATCAGTTATTGTTCCCCGTTTCAACTTAAATTTATGCTCTCGGGTATTAGATATTTCCTCCTTGTGCAAAATACAGGTTGTCCACTCTGTCTGTGCCTCTCACATTCCGATAAACGTCTGCCAGACCTCCCTCAGCGTCCACCGATCCAGAGAAAATAAGCCTAAACTGTCCAATCTCTCCTTATCCAGGCTGCAACCCGGTAAAACCTTTCCACTCACTGTCTAAAACCTTCACATTTTTCCGATGATAGAATTGCAACTCCTCAGATGCAATGAAACTAGAGATTTATGAACCTGTGACATACCTACCTGACACCGAAACTCAGTGCCTCGACTACTGAAGACAAGCAGGCCGGACATCGCCTTTACCATCCCATCACCCTGCGCAGCCGCTTTCAGGGGGTTACACACAGGAATCCTCCGTATCCTGGTGCATTTCCTCTGGAGTCATCTGTAGAATATATCCTTTGTATGGAATGCTAAACAGAACTGAATGCAATATTTAAAGAAACATACCAATTCAGGCACCATCTATGGAGAGGCATAGAGCTGACGTTTCGAATTAGACACTTTACTTTCAGCATTAACACTGGCAGTTCCTTGCCGACTTGGTGTCTAACAAAATAGTCCCGTCTGCTGCGTGTATCCCATCTCCTCTGGGCATGAATTAGCTTGAATAGTCACATGAGCACAGGAGCTGAAGGATACTTTTCCCGCTGTAAGAGTCTTTGACTTAATCTTTCTTATTTCGTACTTAACTACAATGTATTTTAACTTTGTATAATTACAAAGGATGGTTTAATAACGGGAAACGTTTGGTTTATTAACGGGAAATAAAGTGGGCAATTTCCTCAGAACCTGTTGGGATATACTGCAGATTATTGAGAGCCAAAAGTAAGATCGCAGAAAAGTGATTATAAATGTTTTAAGTAGGGGGTAGATCATCCTGGAAAATATAAACTCACGCAGTGGTAGGAAAGTTTTTGGAAACGATTCTTAGGGATAGGATATAGAGTTACGTAACACCACCTGGATAAACAGACCAAGAGTTTCTTCCAATCTGTGATGACCTGTTTTCTGGCCGAGTCCTTTCGACCTGCACCAGGACCATATTCGTTCATACTCCTCCCGTCCATGTACCTATCCAAATGTTTTCACCACTTTCTCTGGCCAATCCACACTCACACTGCTTTCTGAATTAGGAAAGCATCTCATCTTCCCCTTAAACATCACACCTTTTACACTTAACTTATGAACTCTTGTTCTGGTCTCGCCCAAGCTGAGGTGGCAAAACCATTTGAATCATTCTCTCCAACTCAGGTCCTCAAATCCTGGGAAAATCATTATAAATGTTATCTGTAATCTTTCAAGGTTCTTGATATCTTGCCCATGGATAGGTGGCCCAAACTGCACACAATACTCCAGGATTGTCCTCACTACCGTCCTTTACAACCTCAACATAGCATTCCAATTCGTGTTAACAGTACTTTTATTTATGAATGCCAATGTGCCAAAAGCTCTGTTCATGACTCTTCCTTGAGGTATGGGACTATATTCGCAGATCCACCTGTTCTCCACAGGCGACAATCCCCCACCAGTCATTGTGTTAGTTCTACCTGGTTATTCCTGGCTAAGTGCAACACCTCACACCGGTCCACATTATATGCCAGCTGCAAAATCTTCAGCCCATTTATCTAGCGACTACAGTGCCCACTGACGTCACACTCTGTTCTCTGTCTGGGAACAATTTATCAAGCTGACCAGTCGGAAACTGGTTTAACATTTTGTAAGGCCTCTCGATATGACACGCAACTGTACTTCAGCGTGTTGAACTGCATTTGCCTCTATTTTCTCAAGGCAACATAGATACTATTTTCACATCTCCACCTCTCTCGTGAGTGACGGTCAGATGAAATATTTGAACGACAGGCAGCTCAGCCAGTGAGAGCAGAGGACAGCGGTGGGTCTGACCTACGATAAGCCGGGTGGAAATCTGTGCCATATTTAGCCCCTCCTCTTCCACTCCATTACCCTTCCGGACTGTAGCGAGTTGCTGCTATCGGTGGTATTAAGAAAAGATACAAAATTACACCGAATTACAAAATACGTAAGTAGTGCAAAAATGACTCATCAGTTAGGGTTCTAGATTTTACCTTAAGTACATGCGCTCTGGAATTAGACTTTTCGTCCTTAGTGACGAAGATGCATGTTGTCCACTCTGTCTGTGCTTCTCATATTCCAATAAACCTCTGCCAGACACCACTCAGGCTCTGCAGCTCCAGGGAAAATATCCTTAGATTTTCCAAACTGTCCTTATCTACTCAGAATCCAGGCAAAACTCTCTACCCACCGTCCAAAACCTCCATATTTTCCTATAATAGAATCGCAGCACTTGAGATGGGATTAAACTGGAGATTTATAAAACTGCAAAATATAGTATCTACCTGACACTGGAACCCAGTGTCTCGACTGCTAAAGACAGGCAGTCCCGACACCGCCTTTACCACCCACCCTGAGTAGCCACTTTCCGGGAGTTATACACTGGGATCCGCCACAATCCCGCTTGATGTCCTGCGGAGTCCTCCAGCACAATCTATCCTTTGTATAAAATGCTAACGGGAACTGAATGCAGTATTTCAGGAAACATACCAGGTCAGGCACCATCTAATGAGCCGATGATACCCTTCACTTTCAATATTGCCACCGGCACTTGCAGGCCGAACTTGGTGCCCACCAAGACAGACCAGGGATCACCATTGCAAACTTCTGTCTGTATTTTTCAAACTTCCTGATATTTTTCCAGCGTTCCCAGATTCCTCTGCTCTCTGCAGACCACAATCTCCTACCATTCACCCTACACTGGTTGTTCCTGGCAAAGTGCAACACCTCACACTGGTCCACATGTCATTGCAGCTGCAAAATCTTCAGCCGATTTACCCAGCTGCTACAGACATCTTCAACTTTCGATAATCTACTTCTTTATCCACTCGCGCTCTGAATCCAGGTGTCATCTGTAAATCCAGTTTACCATATTACCACTGAAATCCAAATACTTAAAGTGGCATGCAAAGGTTTGGGCACCCCTGGTCAAAATTTCTGTTACTGTGAATAGCTCAGTGAATAGAAGATGAACTGGTCTCCGAAAGTCATACTGTTAAATACGAAACATTCTTTTCAACATTTTAAGCAAGATTAGTGCATTATTTCTGTTTTGTACAGTTTTAGACTGAAGAAAAGGAAAGGAGAACCATGCAAAAGTTTGGGCATCCCAAAAGAATTAAGCTCTCAGATAACTTTTACCAAGGTGTCAGACCTTAATTAGCTGTTACGATATGGCAACAATGAATATAGAATTGAGACAGGCTTTTTTAAAATCATCAAATAAATCTTTTATTAAACACTGCTGAAAAAAATAAAAGTAAACAAACGACTAACTTAACTGGAAGTAGACTGCTATACGTCAGCTCAAACAGTTCTTATAAGGAGAAACGGGAACTCAGTTCTTTAAAGTAGTAAATGCAAAAGTCCAATTGATTTACACAGTCAATTAGGAGAGACTTTCCTTGAAGTACTAAATTATCATACGACGTGACGTTACTGCCGATCCCAACTGAAAAATGCCTTGCCCGAAGGATTTACGATGAAGGAAATAAAACGGCTTAAAGGCGCTGACCTTTCCTTGGAGAAACCCTGCTCCAGTCCTTTCTGCTGTTTAGCAGGGACTATCTTGTATTGCAGGTTACTGATTCCTTCCGAATGAAGATTAAATAAGGTCGAACCTGTTGTACCGCCGACAACAACAACTTTTCTCCATCCTTCAGCTTCCCAAATTTAGATAATTCTTCACTCTCCGACTGGAGTTTAACCAGCAGTGATTTTCAGAACTGCCGGTATAACTTTTCTTACAGTAGAAATGAAAACTCCACTTTTAAAACGAAACTGCGGCATAAAATCAAATGCGCAGCAGAACGAAGTCACTGACGAAGTCACCCTCTCCAAAATGTCAGCATCCCTCCAACAGTGGGATGACCAGAACTGTATGAAATACTCCAGATGTGACCGAGCCAGAGTTTTAAAAAGTTGCAGATTAATCTCCTGACTTTTCACCTCAATGCCCTTCTCCGTGCCTCTGTCAGGATCAAGCGACAAGCTGACGGCCATCGCTCCAAAGCCCCACATTACCGATAGGGACAGCGTGTGTGGTTTTCAACTTCAGACCTACCCCGCAAGGTGGATTCCCACAAATTCGCCCCGCCCCGCTTCATCGGCCTCTTTGCCATTGCTAAAGTCATCAGCCATGCTGCCGTACGTCTCAGACTCCCCTCCACTCTCCGCCGTATTCATCTCACCTTCCATGTCTCCCGCATCAAGCGTATTATAGGCCACCACTGTGTCTTGTCCCGAAACCCCTCCCTCCAGTCTCATCGATGGGTCAGAGGTGTTCACGGTGCGTCGACTGATGGACGTTCGTCACCGGGGGCGTGGCCTCCAGTACCTTGTGGACTAGGAGGGCGACGGACCTGAGGAGAGGTGCTGGGTCCCAAACCCTAATATCCTGGAGGCCTGGCTCATGAGGGACTTTCATCGCCAGCAC